>NW_028244480.1:0-33147 GCF_964263255.1 Lissotriton vulgaris
ATATATATATATATATATATATATATATATATATATATATATATATATATATATATATATATATTCCTGCTACACAATACTTTTTCGTCTTTGAAAAAGAGAAGAAAGCACTCTCGGGATCTCATTCAGCAGTGTTTTATTTCTTGCAATTGACAGACGCGTTTTGGAATCAATTCCTTCGTCATTGTCAACAAATAGCTTGGAATGCGGAACATTTTTAAAGCACACACATTTCATTTTAGAAACAAACAAGTGCTAGGCTGCATACTACATAGCGAGCGCCATCTTAAAGTGTATACTTATCACATATTTAAACATAATTAGGTTGAATTCTTGCATTTTTCTTCGCATAAAATTAACCAATCTTAAATCTATGCGTGTTTTTACAATTTGCGTCAACCATGAATTTATTGTTGATAATCTCTAAAATGAAATGTGTGTGCTTTAAAAAGGATTGTGTAGCAGGAATATTATTGCGGGGTACCACTGCAAAACAGCACCCGCTCGTAGAGTGACTCCGCCGGTTGGTGCAATCGGAGCTGGATATATATATATATATTCACTTAAAAAACCATAGGTTTCAGGCCTTAAATAGTTAGGAATTAGCATTTAAAAAACCATTGAAATTGCTCCTATATAGTTAGTTGTACTAACTATATTTCGCGCACCCGCAATCCACTGCTGATGATGTCACATATTACATCATTCATGACATGGTCAGTGACGTCTCTGATGACATCACTGATGACACCTCAAATGACATCACTGATGACATCACTGATGACATCTCATTTGATATTGCATTTGTTTGGCCTTCTGTCCTTTTCTTTTTAACGGTGTTATGTTATTGTGTTGCCGTGCGCTATACAAAAGAATAAATAACATAACATAACATAACATATCACTGATCACAACACTGATAATAACATTCATGTGATAATACGATGCACCTCCTCACACTCTAATATAACCTTTGATACACCCAGTGTTAAATACAGACTACCATTCTTGAAACCATTGACACACCAATACCAGTTACTACATACGCACTCACTGATTCCTAGGTCTACACACACATTCACTCATTCACCCATAGAATCACTCATACATACAGTCACTCATCAATACAACACTATCATATGCACACATACACCTATACAGACACTCACACACTGCCACTCATCCATGGAGTTACTCACACACCTAGTCAGTCATGCAAAGAATCAATCACACTTCCATTTCCTCAACTCTACAGTTATACACACAAGATCTTACTTATTCAAACATATACTAACACATACTTACTCTCTGATGCAATCACAGATACAAGTACACAATGTTCCACACAGCCACTCGCAAATTCACTGGCTCTCATGTATAGTCATTTATATATGCCAACTCTCACATTCACTGTGTTTTACTTATGTACTTACTTGGACATGTAGCACTGAGATATCCATTCACTCACCAACACACCCATGCACACAGTCAACCGCCCATATAGCTGTTTCCACATGCACTCTTGAATTCATGCACCTAGTGAATCAACTGCTCACACATCTATGCACAGAGTCACACACCTCCCAGCCACCCACACACACACTCAGTCTCCCATTCAAATACTTGGGCAACCAATCAAAACCTATATAGCCACTCATATAGCTACTGATCAACACATGCAGCAGCTTGCACAACAACACACATACTGATGCACACATTCAGACAGTTTAGTCACTAACCCATGCATTTAGTCTGTGCTGATACCAGATGGTTGTCGGCAGGAGGAACGAGAATGCGAGCGCTCTGCAAGGGAATGCAAGCAACGCTCGAAATGGCATCCACAAAGCAGCGTAGGCATCAACTTAAGGCTCACATCGACCCACTGTGGATTACAAATAATGAAATATGTGGCAAAGATCAGCGCACCCACATGGGAAATACAGGCACTAAAGATCCTAAGATGCCATAGAGCCACTCCCATCCGGGCAGGAACTGTTGAAAAACGTGCACAATGAACTGAGTTGACTGGCCATTTACATGCCGCTGAGGAAGGGATTTTACAACCCGAAACGCGTCTGGCAATTTTTAAGAAGTGTGCTTTTCTGTTGGAAGCCTGCGTGCAAGATGTCATTAAATTATGAGAAGCCATGAGTCTCGTGTGGCCTCCTTCCAAATGGGTCCTGTATCGAATTTATTTAGCAACGGCTTCCCGGTCGCGGAAGGAGACCCACCACTGCTGCGGGTCTGTGCTGCTACCAGATGGTTGTCGGCAGGAGGAACGAGAATGTGAGCACTCTGCAGGGGGGTGCAAGCAACGCTCGAAATGGCATCCACAAAGCAGCGTAGGCATCAACTTAAGGCTCACATCGACCCACTGTGGATTACAAATAATGAAATATGTGGCTTGATGTGGGGGTTTTAAAAGGGCCCCGCGGGGCCAAAAAAAAAGTAATTTGTTTTTCGATTTTTTGCGGGGGGAGTGCCCGGTACGCGCACCGGGAAGCGGACCGGGGAGCGTACTATGGGGAAAAAAGAATGATAGACTTTTCAAATATTGTATGTTTATTAATTGTTCTTTTTGTTGTTTATTTTTTTATTTTTTATTTAAGTACCAACATGTAGGTACCAATGCAGAGTCTAAAATTTAATATACACTGTCTTCTTTGTAGATATCTTGCATGTTGTTACAGAAGTTATTGTGGTATATGGAAGTCATACCATAGTCTGTCAGGAAAGCAGAAACAATATGGAGGCAGGAGATGATAAAGAGATGTTAAATACACATTGGAGATAATATAGTGGGAGAAAGGAAGTAACTATGAGCAAACTTACTATGTAACACAAAAAAGTTGCACAGTACATTTTAAGTCTCACTTTATATTATATCTTTTTGGGTACTATTTCATAATTTACATATAAAAAAGAATAATGTCTCAAGCAATTTTAACTTTTTAAATTTAAATTTATTGTTGTGATTTTTCAAAATCTAAAAGAATTTGCAACATTTATTCATCAGGTATGTCCTCCTTTTCATTCCATGATTCAATTTCTTCAACACATTTAATTAAGTCTTGGTCTACAGTGTCATCCAAAAAGTCTATTTCTTCTTTGTCTTCCTTAGGATTGTTTTCCATATTAATTTGAAATGAAATATTATTTTCATTTTGTTGTGCTTCCATTTTCTTGCTGTAAATTGCATAAAAAATAAATATATCAGTAGAGATAGGGCACTGTTGGGTTTAAGTTCAGACAGGTACTTGTGAGTTTTTAACAGTGAAGTTGTCTTTGGGCAGTGTATGGTTTCAGGCAGGAAGTAGAACTATTAAAAAGTGCCTGTGATGAAGCCTAAGTAAATTCATAATTATACCAGAGAAGCCTAACTCAATCAATAATTTAAATAAATAAGCCTTTCTCAATGTCTAACTCTTACAGAGGGACAGTATATAACTATCTGAAAACGTTTTCCCAAATTAACCTAAAGTGCATAACATAGTTATCCTTTCAAATTAACAACTTACCTTCTTCAAAGTAGTTGAAGTTTTCTGTGAAATTTTTTTCCAAATGTACCGTAGGTAGTGTTAGTCAAAGTCGAAGTGTTTCCCTCTCATTTTTCATATATATTCATGTACTTAACCAATCAAATGTCAGCACATAAAGGTACAAAATGTAAGTAACATTTTAATTGGTTGAAAATTCCAACAGTTTCATATGTGTTTTTGTCATGTAATTTACCTCAGGATATTTAGACAGGGCTACAGCCCAAATGGCTCAATGGAATACCACCAAATTTGGGTAAATGGTAGGGTCTGCTATGTAGTAGGGCGTATTCTATATTTGGTGTAAGTGTCTCCAGTGGTTTTTCTGTAAATTACTTTCCCACCTTTTTTTTGGAAGCGCTTACCGGTGCGCGCCCCTGTATGCGCACCAGCAGCGTTACGGGAGTCCTCCATTTTGTGTTTCGGTAGAATCGAGACACAAGATGGAGGACAAACAACGTTGGGAATAGGTAGAAGGGGGCACGGTAGACACTTCCTGACCCTCTAGGTTTTCTGAGGGGGGCTTAGGACGCTCATATAGGCAAAACATTTGTTTAAACACTTAAAAATTTCGCGGGGTAAGCGTACCGGGGAGCGTACTTTGGTGAAAAAAAGTGAAAAAAGTTAGAAAAATATAAACGTTTTGAATGATCAGAGGTAGGGTAGCTCTGAAAATAGCTTTTGGGTTCTGTGGCTGATTTAGGTACCTACAAGTAGGTTCCAATGCACAGTCTTAAATTCAGGAGGAATATTCATCTGAGAAGTGCACACCATCTCCTCTGTAGATGTCTTGCATGTTGTAACGCAAGTTGTTGTTGTATATTGAACCCATTCCAAAGTCTCTCATGTAAGCAGAAACAGATTTATTCACATGTTTCCGTGCTTTCTCAAAATTGTGGACAAAATTGGTTGGACCAGTTCCATTTCTGTCTTTGGCATATATTGGAATATACCAAGGCAGTTTGTGGAAAAAGTGTCATCAATTGATCAAAGGTGTCCTTTAAAAGCATTTCCAGACCAACCCCAGTCATAGTGCCCAAATCATTTCCACCACAGTGCACTATTAAGAGGTTTTCACCAATGGTATCAATTGATGACATCTCAATCCTCTCTGGCCAATCCACTTGATTTCCACATTTGATAAATCAAGGTTGTGATAATTTCTGCTTGCTGCATACCTTTGAGCCCAGTGGATGTAGCTCTGTCCAATAATCCATACAGAATACATGATGTGAGAAGGTTCAGGTGCAGTCAGATGAAGTGTGGGAATGAAATGGCAGTTGGAACAGTAGAAGTTTACAAAAAAAAACTGTGAAGTTTCCCTGCTGTTGAATCACAAGCAATGATTGGTGGATTCAGTTAGTTGAAAACAGAAAGTTAGGGTGCATGGTTGTGTTGTGTGTAAGAAGCAATTTGAATGGTTAAGAAAAAGTCACTAAAAGCAATAATGCCCTGGATAAGCTGGAGTATTGAGAGGTCAAACATCCTTGCTGACTTAATTTGCAACATTGTAGAATAAACTTTTGAACCTGAGAGTTCAGTTAGGAGGGAGTTGCTATGGTAACAGATAGAAAGGTCTGAGAGGGGGAAGGGTGTTGGTTTAAAAATAGTGAGGACTTTTGATTGGTTGAAATAAGGCATATGTGTGTAAAGTTAGAGATTTTCTATGCCAGTCTTGGTTTCAGTGTATTGAGTGCACACCTTTTGCTCTGCTAAAGAAAAATTGGTGTGTGTGTCTGACACTGTTTTCAATCCCCCAAAGCATTTGTAAAGGTAAGTAATGATTTATTTAATTTAGATAGAGACTTGTTTGCTCTATGGAGAATATTTGGAAGCAGATAGTTAAGTTTCAGTAGTGAAATTGAATGCTTGTACATAGGTCCTGTGTTGTGTTTCTAAAATGTTATTCAAAAAACGATTTTGGGTGCAAATCAATGGTATTTTCATTTGGCCCTTATTTATTATTGCCTTGTGCTGCCAGTGCATCACTTTAAACATGGGAAATAAGTGATGCTCTGGTGGCGCAAGGCCTTCATAAATAAAGCCCTGAGTTTATTTGCTTTTGTTTTGTTTTTTGCTTTTTGATAATGCTTGCTATGAACATTTGCAAGATAGAGGATTTGTATTTTGGGAAACAGTGAGGTTTCAAAAGTGATATTGAGTGGTTGTACATAGGTACTGCGCAGTGTTTCTTAATTGTTATTCAAAAAACGATTTTGGGGGCAAATCAATGGCATTTACATTTGGTCCTTATTTATGACTGCCTTGTGGCACTGGTGCGTCTCTTTTAACATGGGACGCACTGGTGGCGCAAGGCCTTCATAAATAAGGCCCTGAGTTTTTTTGTTGTTGGTTTGTGTCTTGCTTTTTGATAATGCTTGATATTAACATTTGCAAGATAGATGATTTGTATTTTGGGAAACAGTGAGGGTTCAGTAGTGATATTGAGTGCTTGTATGTATGTATGTATGTATGTATGTAGGCATACTTATAAAGCGCGTCTGTCACCCAAAGGGCATCCTGGCGCTTTGACCACTGAGCATTCCTACCGATGTCAATTACACTGCCTTCGGAAAAAGGTAGGTTTTAAGGTCCTTTCTAAAAGACGTGAGATCCTGTTTGCACCTTAGGGCCAGAGGTAGAGAGTTCCAAAGCTTGGCGGCCGTAAAGCTGAAAGAGCGGCCCCCCATCCTCACCCTTTTTATCTTAGGAACAGTCACCAAGAAGGCCGAAGAGGATCTCAGAAGTCTAGCAGCGGAGTACCAAGAAAAAATACCTTGCAGTACCACTGGACCCAGCCCATGCAAGGCTCTAAAGACAAAGCAAGCTGATTTAAAACAGATCCGTTTTTGCACCGGAAGCCAGTGCAGGTCTGAGAGTGCGAGAGAGGACGAGGCAGACCATGGACGCGAAAGTGCCAGTTTAGCTGCCATGTTTTGTACCCGCTGTAGCTTCATAATTAGAGTGCCGGGGGCTCCTAGAAGTAGTCTAACCTACTGAGGATGATACTCCGCACTGCTTCCGTCCTCGCTGAATTAGGAAGTAATGGCAAAATCTTCTGCAACATACGCAACAGCAGCATACAGGTCGCCGTGGTTTTGTTAATGAAGACGTCCAGCTGGAGACTAGGCCCGAGCAGGACACCTAAGTTGCGGACTGAGTCTGCCGCTGCGATAGTGCCTAAGGTAGAAGAAGGCCAAAGTCCCTCAAGTAGAGGGCGAGGCGTACGATCTACGGAGCAGTAGAGAACTTCAGTTTTTGCCCGTTAAACTGTAACGAGTTCTGACGCAGCCAATCCGCAGCTGCTGACATGCATTAGTGAAAGGATTCCAGGGAGACTGCCTCCCTGCCCTCGATGGAAAAAATAAGCTGAGTGTCATTGGCATAATTGATGACAGACATGCCGAATGACTTAATCAGACTTATTAGAGGGCGAAGGTATAAGTTAAAAAGAATTGGGCTAATTGCAGAGCCCTGCGGCACTCCCTGTTTTACCTCTCTCACCGCCGACCGAAATGGCGGTAAAGCCACAGATTGTCGCCTGTTACAGAGGTATGATGCCAGCCAGCCCAGGGCTGAACCAGCTACCCCGGACTCCCAGAGCCTGCTTAGTAGAACCGCATGGTTCACCCTGTCGAACGCGGCCGACATGTCATGCAGCACCAGGAACGCTGCTCCTCCCATGTCGAAACGCGAACGTAGGTCGTCCAAAACGGCCACCAGAGCAGACTCCGTACCTTGGGCCTGCCTGAACCCAAATTGGGCCACGTCCAAAAGGTCGTTGGATTCAAGATAGCTGGACAGGACTCTAGTGACCAATTTCTCTAAGATTTTTATTGAGAAAGGCAAGAGTGAAATAGGCCTATAATTGGTCGGACATAAAGGGTCCAAGGTGGCTTTTTTTAGCAGTGGGGTAATTACTGCCAGTTTCCAGCTATCCGGGACCGTGGCCGTGGTCAATGACTGGCAACAGATGGAATGGAGCGGAGGGAAGAGTTCTGCCTGGAGCGCCTTCCAAAACTTATGCGGCAAGGGGTCTAGGGGGGAGCCGGATGACACACCATTCGCCAGCAGACAGAAATCCTCCAGGGAGGGAATAGGAAAGCAGGTCAGCCGAGGCTGTACTGCTTCCTCCATAATCTATAAATAGAATCTTCGCTGTGTTTCTAAAATGTTATTCCAAAAACGATTTTGGGGGCAAATCAATGGTATTTTTAGTTGGCCCTTATTTATGATTGCCTTGTGCTGCTGGTGCATCACTTTAAACATGGGAAATAAGTGACGATCTGGTGGTGCAAGGCCTTCATAAATAAGGCCCTGAGTTTGTTTGCTGTTGGTTTGTATTTTGCTTTTTGATAATACTTGCTATGAACATTTGCTAGATAGAGGATTTGTATTTTGGGAAACAGTGAGGTTTCAGAAGTGATATTGAGTGGTTGTACATAGGTTCTGCGCAGTGTTTCTTAAATGTTATTCAAAAAACGTTTTTGAAGGCAAATCAATGGTATTTACATTTGCCCCTTATTTATGATTGCCTTGTGGCACCGGACCGTCTCTTTTAACATGGGACGCACTGGTGGCGCAAGGCCTTCATAAATAAGGCCCTGAGTTGCTGTGGTATAAACTTTAATATGTTGCAAATTAGTGTTTATATTGTTTTCTTTTTGTCATTACTTTGTTGTTTGCTAATAGTGGTCTTTATTGTAAACCACAGATTGAAATCAACATTTTAAAAGCAAGCAAAAATGTCATCAAGGCAAAGAAATAGAAAAACTACCATACGTAAAAGAACAAAATCATCAAAGGAATTAAAAGGATCCTCTACAACAAGTACTTCAAAAAACACCAGAAAAGCTCCTGGTAAGACAATTAAGTCTTTTCTTCACAATTTTTGTAGATCAAAAAGTAATGTTAATGGTAATAAGAAGATTCAGAAGCAGGGAACAAATCTAAAAAGGAAGGAGAGGCCCTCAAAAAATGTCTCTATTGCAGCAGGAGATAAGACTATGGATAGCAATAGAAGGTTAAATCAATTTAGGGACATTCGTAGATGAATGTTTCGCAATAGGGCAGTTTTAAATTTGCTAAAAAATGAAAAGAAAGGTAAACAGAGAGCTGCTTTTTACAAGAAAAAGAAAAGTGTAGAGAAGATTGTTGATCAGGCTTTTGAAGTTAAAAAAATATATATTTATTTTAGTAATCAATAGAATTAGGATACTTAATAGGGCAATTGATGTTTTTAAATCGAACAGTAGATGGAAAAGAATTATTAATTGGACTAATTTTTGTGAAGTATTTTCTGGAGAATGGATGCATAGTTCAAGTTCTGAGCCATTTTTTAATGAGGAGAGTTACTTTCAGGAAAATTATTTGGTGCATGCAGTTGACACCAGTGGTCGAGCATATGAGGTGAAAGATGGTTGTGTGATGGAAAAAGAGAAACTTGTGTCTAGAGATGCAGAAGAGGTGTTAAGTGATGAAGTTTTAGGGAGATGTACTAAGGGTCCAGTGTACACATGGAAGTGCATTAGTATTTGTAGTGTGCGACAGGATTCAATCGATTTGCTTCGAAATTTCTTACTTACATATAGTAAGAAAAGTCTAAAACAAAAAATGAAGATCTTGTAAGAGTTAAATCCTTGCAGAGTGAGAGAAAGCACAGGGTTGCATGGGCATTCACTGGCTTGTCTTTCTAGAAAAGTATGTCAGAGTGTTTTTTTATCATTTTAGGATGTTAGCAGTGCATCATAATAAGGTGAGGAAATTAGTGAGAAGGTTGTATTATGCAAAAAGTCCAGCACTAAAGCTTAAACAGTTAAACAGTGCTCTCTTGCATGGATCTGAAGTGGATGTGAAGACTATTTGTGAAGAAATTGAGTTTTGTTATTTTGGGAACAAAGAGGACAGTGTAGAAATGGATATAGTAATGGATGTATTGTGGAAGACAATGGACAGATTTCAAGTACAGAAAAGTTTGACGAGGAAATTACCAAGTTTAAGGTGAAATCAAGTGAAAGGCCTAATTTAACTTGTGTGTGTTGTCAACGGACTCATTATAAGATTCAGACTAGGTTAGCTGATTTATATGCAAAATGTGAATTGGAAAATAATAGTGAATGGAAGGATTTTGTAAGTTATTTGTTGGTGGAGAATTCTTTTGATTTGAGTTTTGATCAGCGTATTTGTAATTATTGTTTGAAAAAATTAAATGAAAATAGAATGCCTGCTAGAGCTGCTCATAATAATCTTCAGTTGATAGATATTCCTTCTGAATTGATGGATTTAAATACTTATGAATCAATTTTGATTTAATGTGTCCATCCTTTTCAAGCTATTGTTCGCATGGAGCCTAAGATAGGGAAATTACCTCCTACAGATTTACAAAGAGGATTAAAGGGATGAGTTTATTTGCCTCTAGATATCAAGAAACATATTGATACAATTGGTATAGAAAGAGTAGAAGAGGATCCTCTGGTTATTCTAGTTAATGGGGTTCCGACAAAGAGTAAGAAAATCTGGCAAGATTTAGTGGATGTTAGGAAAGTCAAAAAGGCAACATTGTATTTGGTCAAAAACAATGAGTAATATAAAGATGTAAGTGTTGGAGCAGAGGAAACAGCTATAGAAGAAGACAGTGATTGATCAGTTGGCCAAATTGAAAAAGTTGATGTGTCTAGAAATGAAGAAATATATGAACATTATACTGTTCATCCTTTGCTTCCAAAGAAGTAATGGGGAATGCAATTGACTTGTTTCAAATGAAAGCAGCAAAAGGAAGTCCTATTAGTGTATGGGAAGAAAGTTTGGAAGCTCGTTGTTTTCCACAGTTATTTCCAACAGGTCGAGGTGGACGATATGACGATCGCCAGTTCAAATTCCTGCAGCTGAATACCGGACTTTAAGATTATATTCTGAAGATCCAAGGTTTCGGCAATGCATTTCGTATTTGTTTCATCTACTGTATGAAAGTGATTTGTCTGGGCTTTCTTATGCAGTTAATCATATATTGAAAAGTGGAGCTCATCTGCAAAGTGTTTCAGCAAGGGACTTTATGGAGAAAGTCAATCTGCAAGACAGTATTTTGGAATCTTAGCTAATCAATCTCATGGCATGTCAGCGTGGAACAAATGAGTATTGGTTCCGTCGTCATGGGGAATTAAAATGTATGCTAAGAAACGTAGGAACTCCTACATGGTTCCTCACTCTTAGCTGTGCTGAGTACTTCAATTTCTACGAGAGGCAAATGGAAACATACAAAATATAGAATTGAAAACACCTGGAGAACTGTGTTCTTTGGATCCAGTGAATGTTTGCAGATATTTTAATCATAGATTTGAAGCTATGATGTCTTTTATTACCAACAAAAATAATCCTCCCCTTGGAGAGGTTTTGGATTTCTTTTGGAGGAAGGAATATCAAGCGAGAGGTGCTCCTCATATACATATGTTGTTATGGATTAAAGATGCACCCAAATTTGGATTAGATTCGGATGAAACAGTGATGAGTTTCATTGAAGAGTATTCAACATGTGCTGTTCCAAAAACTACTGAAGAAAACAGTTTAAGGCAACAAGTTTTACGTTTTCAATCTCATCGTTGTGGAAAGTACTGTCATCGAAAATTTAAAAACAAGGAAAAGTACTACACGAAATGTCGTTTTGCGTTTCCACGACCAGTGATTTCTAAGGGAAGAGTAAATAATTTGATGTCATCTCTACCATATACTGTGACGAGGATATCTCCCAAAAATACATATAATTTTAAAAGAAACGAAGAGTTCAAGTACATCAACGACTACAACCCAGTGATTTTGTCCATGTGGAATGCTAACATGGATATTCAGTTTGTTGCTGACAGCTCTATTGCTGTGGCTCGATATGTGACATCTTACATCACAAAAAAAGAAAAGACAGAACTGAAGGAAATGTGGGAGGACATTTCATATGAAAAGAGTCTAAGCAAGAAATTATACAGTTTCAGTCTGAAGATGTTTGAAGAAAATGAAACTTCTTATCATTGATGAAGTAAGCATGGTCTCAAATCTAATGCTTGCTTTCTGTGCATTTGAGAACGCAAGTCATTCTTAGAACAGAGTATGATGTGTTATTTGGAGGAAAACACATTATTGTTTTTGGAGATCTATTGCAGTTGACTCCAGTAAAAGGACAACCAGTGTTTAAAATGCTCACGCATGAAGATACCAGGAAGTCCCTTGGAAGCATTGGAAATGTTAATATAGGGGTACATTTTAAATATGCTGAACTGCTTCAAAATATGCGACAGGCAAAGGATGAAGATTATAAAAATATTCTACAAGATGTAAGAATTGGAAAAGTAAGTGAACTTGGGAAAGAAGCTTTAAATGCTCGATTAATTTCAAATTTGTATCCAAATGAAAACATTCTGCCAGAGAATATTTTTTTTAAAATGACTGAGAAGAAATCTGAGATATGTTTGATGCCAACTCTGCAAGAAGGTTCCATCTTCAACAACAAAATGTTAAAGTTAGAAAATGAAGAGATTGTGAAACTGGAAACAATAGATAAAATAGAGCATATGGGTGCAACAATTGTTTTGTCAAAAAATTTGAAAACAAAATTGGATTCATTAGAGAAAAGTATTTCTAAAACAGCTGGTTTTGAAAAGACTCTGAACGTCTGTTTAAATTGTCGTATCATTTTGAGAAGGAATTTAAATGTTGAAAGAGGTCTGTTAAATGGAGCAATGGGTTATGTTGTTGATTTTGTGAATTATAGAAATAGAGATGGAATTGAATTTTTAAAAATAAAATTTGATGGTATTGAGCAAGTACAACAAATCAGTCGTTGTTCTGCTAGATTTTTACTTGTAAAAGACTTATATGTTCGCCGAAAACAGTTTCCTGTTTGTTTGGCATATGCAGTAACAATTCATAAATCTCACGGTTTAAGTGTAGATAGTGCTTTGGTGAACAATGGAAGATCTGTGTTTAAAGAGGGTATGGCATATGTGGCATTATCCCGAGTCAGAACTTTATCAGGATTGTACTTGATTGAGTGTGATGAGACAAAGATTTGTGCAGATCTAGATTGTGTTAAAGAATACAATAGGTTAAGAAGAGAGTATGCTCCACATTTGCCTCAACATCCTCTGTTTGAAAAACGTGTGGTAGGCCGAAAAAGAAGAAATCAGAATAATTGCAGTGAGGTAGTAGCAAAAAGACAAAAAGTAGATGAAACTGTAATTCAAAACAGAAAGAAAAAGGATTGTGATGAAAATGTTGTTGGATTTCAGTTTGAAAATAGTTCTGGTGTCAACTGCTATGCTAATGTAGTGGTTAATGTTGTTTTTTTTCTTCAAACTTTACAAGAACAGATTGTTGAACATCGGGATCAAACATTGTGTGGTTTATTGAATTCTGTGTTTGAGAAATGTAGCAGTGATAGAGCAAAAATAGAAAGTGTAACAGAAATTCGAAATATTTTCGATATGTGTTCTGGTCAAGATAAACTTTCACAGAACATTCAGCAGGATTGTCAGGAATTTTTAATGTATATGTTTGGTGTTTTGGAAGATGAAGGTGTAGATGTAGATAATCTTTTCAGCCTTTCTTATCAATGGCAGCATGACTGCCACAATTGTAGTTCATCAAGTAATACTAGAATAGACACTGAAAGATTTATATATTTGACTTTACCATACTGTAAATCAGTGTCATTTAAAAATCTAGTTAAAGCAGCAGATCATAATATGGTGTGTACCCAATGTAAGTGTCAAATGCTATCCACATTATTTATACAAAGTTATGGTCAGTATATCATTTTAGTTTTCCAACGATGTAGACCTGATGGAACTAAATTGACAAGTTGTATCAAAAATTGTGTGGCTTCTCAGTTATCAATTTCAGGAAAAACCTTTACAACTGAAGCTATTATCTATCATGATGGTCCTTCGACAACATCAGGACATTATGCATGCTACTTAAAATGTAAAAAAGGTTGGACTTACTGCAATGATTCTCATTTGACTTATAAACAACATTTGCCTTATGACTTTAAAAATTCTTACCAAGTGTTTTTAAAACCAAAATTTTAGTAAAGGGAATTGGCCTTTGAAGACAGGAATAGTTAATAAAAGTTAGTTAGTTAGTTAATCTAATGTTTAAAATTATTTATCTCATATAGGTACTGTAAGTGGATCTCATAGTAAAAAATACTCATATATCTGGCACAATTTGGCCGTAAGGAAAGTGTAAGGTATGATGTTCTTAGATCTTTTTTCATAGGAAGTCGATGAAATGGAAGTTATAGAGAACAGCAGACTTTTTTTCCACCAAAAGGACCTTCACTATCTTCTATTTGGCCTCACGGAAAAGTACGTGAATCAAAGATTAGTGTACATATATGAGTTGTAAGATTTTATGGTTTTTTTTAAACACAATCTTTTAGATTGTGGTTTTTTTCCCGCTGTTATATGATGAAGAGTTTGAACTCACTAATTTAAGTGAAATTCAATATATTCTGAGAACAGCAAAAATAAACAATGTAACATATTGTAGAAGTTATTCTATAGTTTACATTGTGTAATTTATATTGTATTCACATTGTCTCACACTCATTTTCCTTTTTCCACCCTTATTTAGCTCTCTTTACTCATTTACACTGCCTTTATTTAACTTTGTTTCATCGCTGTTCCTTTACTCCACTTCACTCACAACTCCTCAATCCAATTTGAACTGTCTGCATTTACTCTCTCCCTTCCACCACTTTTTATCTTTCTCACATTCTCTCAGTACCACTGCTTTAGTTTTCTTCCCCTCTCTTTCTTTCTTTTTCTCCTTTACTCTTTGTCCTTTCTCACTCATTGTACTGCAGTTCACTCAGTCCTTCCCTTTGTTTTTTTGTGTACTTACTCACGCACTCCTTTTTCCTCCATCGTTCTATATCCCCTTCATCCCTTCACTCTGTGACTCCCCTTCACTCACTCTCAGTCATCTTCTATTCCTCTTTCTTATTAATAGTTCCTCATTTAGACTCCTCTCCTTTTCACTCATTTTCCTTTTACTTTCTTATCTTTCCTGATTTCGTTTTGGTATCTTGCATTCTTTTAGTATCTTACTTACCTTCAGTAATTTGTTCTCTTTCTATTTCTTTTTCCCTCTTTTTTCTCTTTCTACATTACTTTATTTCTGTTTTTGTATCCTTCACTATTGCTTTATTTCTTAGTAAACTTTTTTAGATCTTTTACCTCTTGACCTGTTTCTTCTATTTTAAAATATATATTTTACTAATTATAACTTGTTTTTTCTTTTGTCTTTCACAGATACAAGTGAGTTTTCATTAATTATATGGTAAGCGTGTCTACAAAATGTAGTTTGTCATCACCCTCTGATTTAACCTCACTACTTTTCTCTCACCCTACCTCACCCCTGTTTCCTTACTCTGCTTCCCTCACTTATTCTTATCCTCCATGTTTACTTCTCTTTTTCTTACTTTCCTACCACATTCAACTTCTTTCAGTGCCCCTGCTCATCCACACTCCTTCACTTACCTTTTTTACTGGTTCACTTAGTCCCTTTCTGACACTCCTTCCTTTACTCTCTCTCTTCTTTCTCTCTGTCACTCCCCATGTCTTACCCTTATTCAGTTTTATCCACCCTCTTTCACTCCTCTTTACTTACACTCACTGCTATTTTCTTTCCCTCCATCACTACTGTTCTCTGGTTCTGTCACTACCTGTCATTCCCCATACTTAACTCTCCTTCCTTTTACTTTCATCACCAATTCACATTCTCCCAGAACCTCTGCTTTAGTTTTCTTCCTCTTTCTTCTCTTCGTTTGCTCCCTTATTAATTTTCCTTTTCTCAGTTACTTCCTTTTACACCTTTTCCCTGTTTTACTATCTATTACACAGTCCCACTGTGTTTTTCCCTCTAGCTCTCTTTCTCTTTACACCACTCTCTTTGTTCCCATTCCTCATGCTCACTCCTTCATTATTTTTTTTTTCTTTTTTTTTTTAAGTGCGCTGACGGAACGCGCCCCGGTACGCGCACCGGGAGCGCTCCAGAGTGAAATATTAAAAAAAAATGTATATACTTTAAAAAAAAATATTATATTAATATACAATATAGGGTTCATTTTTAGAAAAACATACCTTTCTCAGCTATAGACATTTGAAAAAAAATAACCTTAGAAATTCACTAAGAAATACATAGGTATGAAGCCCTATAAAAAGTTAGGAATTAGCAGTTAAAAAAACCTAAGAAATTCACAAAAAAAACCAAAGGTTTCACACCAGTTCTAGTTAGGAATTAGCAGTTAAAAAACCTATGAAATTCACTGAAAAAAACATAGGTTTCACACCAGTTATAGTTAGGAATTAGCATTTAAAAAACCTATCAAATTCACTGAAAATACCATAGGTTTCACACCAGTTATAGTTACCTGGAAATTTTACTGACATAAAACCATTGAAATTCCCACGTTATAGTTAGTTGGACTCACTATAACTTGCGCGTGTAATGCACTGCTGATGACATCACATATTACATCACTCATGACATGGTCAGTGACATCACTCATGACATCACTGATGACACCATCCTTGTGACAGAGAGACTGACCTCCTTTCACTGTAAAGTAACCCTTGAAACACATATTGAAAAATAAAAACTAACATTTTTAAAAAAGGGGACAGTTACAACAACCAATTCAGTAATTACACCATTTATATACACATCCACTCATTCACGAACACTTCTATATAGTCACTCATACATATACTCACTCATCATATGTAGTGAGACACCTATACGTCCGTTAACACACCGACAGTCTTCCAAAAGTTGCTCACACACAAACTCACACATGCAAATAAACTATTGAACATCCATTTATTTGCATATACAGCTATACATACACTACCACCTTACTTCTAAGGAAACTTACACATACTTACTCTCTTAAACAATCACTTATAGAAACACATAATTATTTAAACACGAACTCTTTCAATATCTCACTCTCACATATACTCACTTATATACATCAATACTCACATATACTAGATTAAAACATATGTAGTTACTGATAAAGACACTAGTGAGACAGTCATTCACTCACTAACACACACATATACACACTCATCCACCCATACAGTCCTGCACATATGCTGTCTTCAAAACACATACAAAGAGAGAGTTAGTCATTCATGCATCTATGTGATAAGTAAAACCCCTACAAAACCATACAAACACTCATACTGATACTAAAAAAAATCTAATAACCCATATACCTACACATGTACCTACTTACCAACCCATGCAGCCACTTAGACACAAAGTGAAACACTAATACATATATATAAATATTTAAACATTACTCACTAATATATGTATTCACTAAGAAACACTTAATAAGCCAGTTAACTAATCAATTTTATTAAAAAAACATCCATTTAGACACTTATTTAAACATTTATTCTTCCATCAACTTTTACATAAACATATATAAAACATATTTATTTTTCAGAAAGACACACATTCACTGGATGCTGTCATCAGTGATGTCATGAGTGATGTCACTGACCATGTCATGAGTGATGTAATATGTGATGTCATCAGCAGTGCATTACACACGCAAGTTATAGTGAGTCCAACTAACTATAACGTGGGAATTTCAATGGTTTTATGTCAGTAAAATTTCCAGGTAACTATAACTGGTGTGAAACCTATGGTTTTTTCAGTGAATATATATATATATATATATATATATATATATATATATATATATATATATATATATAAATATATATATATTACCTACTGGCGGTCGCCAGTAGGTAGTTATAGTTAGGACCTAGTTTCCATAGGAAATCCTCAACATTCTATTTGGAATAACTTTGGCCCTGGTTGAAGAATCTTAGCGAATTTCTCAAAGAAGATGGAGCGGTCCGCTGCGCTCCTTTCCTAAAAGTTTGGGGGGGATTGGTCAAGTGGGGGCTGAGATAAAAGGGGGGTCCCAAAACGTGTTTTCTCCATGTTATTTTCCATAGGACCTTTAGACTCGGCTACAGGTCGAACGGGTGAATGGATTTATAAGAAATTTGGCAAAACTGTACAGTCCGGCTCGCAGATTACGCTTTTTTTGGAATGGTGAAAATCCGTTCAGTAGTTGCTGAGGAAATTAAAGTTAAAGTCAATTATATATCTATACGCGCGCACACGTGCGCGCACCCAAACGGCTGCGCGCGCGAGCGGAATTTTGCTGCGTGACGTCTGTTAACGTTCGATTCGAAGGAAATCAGGAAGTGTTGACCGCCATTTTGTCATTGCGAGTAAATATATTGTTGATTTCAAAGCGTTGGAATATGGAAAGGGGAGAAGGTAGAGATTGTTTTGCTGCGTAGGTTTTCTCAGGGTGTGCAGTAAGGCCCTTAAAGGCGAAAATATATATATATATTTTTTTTTTTAAAGTTGCGTGGTGCGCGCACTCGGTCGTGCACACCTTTTTACTAGAGTGTGAAAATGGAGATAAATCAGTAGTTTGAGTGCTTAGATATAAGGTGGCTCTGAAAAGAGCCCTTGTGTTAATTGAGTGTTTTCTGCATTTATAAGTAAGTACCGATGCAGAGCCTGATGTTGCAGAGGAAGATTCTGTTTCCCTCATTCGTGAAATGAACACCGTCTCTCCTATAGACGTCTTGCATGTGGTATCGCAAGTTGTTGTGGTAAATAGAACCCATGCTATAATCTCTGAGGAACGCAGAAACAGATTTATTTACATGTCTCCTTGCTTTCTCAAATTGTGCACAATGTTGATTGGACCAATTCCATTTCTGTCTTTGGCATATATTGGAATATACCAAGGCAGATCGAGGAAAAAGTGTCATCAATTGTCGAAAGGTGTCTTTTAGAAGCATTTCCAGACCTACCCCAGTGATTGTGCCTAGATAGTTCCCACCACAGTGCACAATTATAAGGTCTGGTTCTGGGAGATGCATAAAAGTTTTCACCAATGGAATCAATTGGTGACATTTCAATCCTCTTTTGGAAATCCATGTTATGTGTACATTTGGTAAGCTGAGGTTGCAAATTCGTCTGCTTACTGCATATTTTTCACTCCAGTGAATATAACTGTGTCCTATTAGCCAGACCTTCATTTTCAAGGGATTTGTAGTCGTCCTCCGATCGGTTCTGGAAGTGGAATGGTAGTTAGAAGTTGAAATTCTAAATAAAGAAAAAGGAAGAGGCTGGGTGTGGTTTAAAAATAAAAATGATTGGTTGATTGTAAGAAGTGGAGATTGAACAGTACGTTGCATGTTAATGTTTATGTTAAACGAAAAGTAGTATTGGGTGTGAAAAAAAAAGACATGTAACAGAGCTGTGGATTGGCAGGTGTTTCTGGAGGGAAAACAGTGTTGTTACTTTGCTGTAGAACATTGAGATATGAACTTTTGACCTGTGCCTTCAGCCAGGTGCAGAATGAGGTGTTACCATGGAAACAGCCAGAGATGGCAGTGGGTGATGGGTGACTTTTATGTGACATTGAAAATATTGTGAGGGAGAACCAACTGAAATGTAAATGCTTACGTTACGCGCTCCGCATTGCTTCCGGGAAGCTGCGCTTCGCGCCTCGCGCACCGGAGCACTTCCGGGTGCGTTAACGCGGCGCGTCATATGACGGATTACGCAACAACGCGATACGTCATTGGGGCTCCACCGGAACTGATCGAATTGGTAGTCTACAGTGTTTCTGGATGTTTCAGACTGAAGCTGGCGTCAGCATGAGAGCACCCCGTGGCTACGTCGTGGCCAGTACCGCGAGCAATCATGGCAGTCGCTCCCCACCGGAAGTCTGCAGGAGTCGGGGGCCTCGGTGACTCTTGTAGAATCTTCAAGGCTGAGGGGATGCTTTTGGGAATGGGGCTCATGCCCTAGCAGTCAAGCGTCCGAGTTCCAGGGTTGCCCAGAGCCATCCTTGCAGGCCAGGCCCAAGTCTGTGGAGCCGACCGCCATTTCCTGAGCTCCGTGGCAGCCGCCTGTCGCTGTATCGGAAGAGTGGGTGCAATTCAGCCGGATGGCGGGTGAGACGGTGTAATAGCAAGAGCAGGCGTAATTCAGCTGGCCGAGGGAGGCACTGTGCCGCAGAAGCAGGCGGAACTCAGCTGGCCGAGTGAAGCGCTGGGGTGTAGCTAAGAAACCTCCACCTGGTGAGGTGGGAGAGGCTCGTTCGTGCCGCCTCTCCCTTCCAGTGCACCCCACGCCGTCTCCTGGCGCAGGTATATGTGATGGTCGGACCAGGGCACCGCAGGACGTGTCTTCAGGTCAAACGGATTGTGGGACAAGGTCCAGAATGGAAGAGGCATCAAAAGGCAAGCAGTTCCGCCTGACCCCGGGAGCCGGCCGCCTATGTCGGGGGGATCTCAGGCCATACCAGGGGAACAAGACTTGAGGAGGGGGCAGGAGCCAAGCGCCCCCTCCGAGTCCGCGTTTCTTGGACCCTGAAGTATGGCACTCAACATTCAGAACTTATGACATTTGTGCAAGGCAGGGACATCGAAGCCTCTCAGGGACCAAGTATATCCAGAGTCCTTCCTACAGAAGGTGGTGGGGGTGGCGGCATTAGCAAGGCATCCCCCCACACAACTTGTCGGACCCTGAAGTATGGCTCTCAACATCCAGAACTTATGACATTTGTGCAAGGCAGGGACATCGAAGCCTCTCAGGGACCAAGCATATCCAGAGTCCTTCCTACAGAAGGTGGTGGGGGTGGCGGCATTAGCAAGGCATCCCCCCACACAACTTGTCGGACATGACCTCTGGATGTACTGGGTGTTCAATTTCAGAATTGAAACTACTAAGAAGCAATTAGAAGTGTTGTTTTCATGTTGCAGTAGGCTGCCATGTAAATAGTTATTTAATAAAACGTTTTATCCTGTTACTTTGCTGGTGTGTTGTATATATTTATAATATTTGCATAGTGTTTGTCGTTATTTTGGGCGGGGTGGGCGGCGGAGCCGAGCTGTCTTGCAGCTATCATGGTGTCGAGCTCGGTTCCTCTCTCTAGTTTCATGTTTTTTCTAACGATTTATATGTTATAGTTTGCTAGCACGATACAGCGGATAGTCCGCATTTTATATATATGTCCTTTTTATTAGGGGGGTCTTCCGGTGGAGTCGGACGATCTACCTCTAATAAACGGTCCGGGTTTAACCAACTACCAACAAACGGGGCAGAGATAGGCATGACGGGTTACAAAGGGGACAAAAGTGTGCACTACCTATCCTTCACTATCTGCAAAAACTAAACAGAGTATTGCGACTTTATGCTTATTTGTGAACAGAGAATGACCCAAAGAGAACCAATTTTGAACAATCATAGGCTATTGGTAGTGGGCAGAGAGGCCATGACACAGAAAATGGCTGTTACTTACGTGCATGATGGGGCCTAAAAGGGACTAGATGGCGTGGCTACTGTTTCGCGACTTTCACTTTACTTTTAACAATGGCTGTGGTGAACATAAATGAACGCCGCTTATGTATACCTAATTTTAGTCATTTTCCACAAAAAAGCTTTTGATATTTGCTATTAAAAAACCAAAGAAAATCACTGAAAAAACCATAGGTTATAGACCATATATAGTTAAATATCTGAAGTCCATCTCTGCACTCGATGGAGATGCAGGTCGTCGATCAGAAGATGTGCTGGCCACCTCTAATGGTAATAGCGTGGCCAGGGCTCTTGTCGTTGCCTCTGCAAATTGCAGAGGGTGCACTTGTTTGACATGCCGCACCATGGTATGTATGGAAAAGGAATATTTTTTTGCTGGATTTCTTCTTGAGAGAACCAAGTCACATATCGTGCAGGTTACTTTTGGTGCATTCACTTTCTTTTGATCTTCAGGATAAGTGAAAAATTGCCAGATGAAAGATTTATTTTTTCTTATTAAAGGTAGTCGATCATTTTGGTCAGATTCGGAAGATGAATGAGATACGGTAGCCATTTCACCAAAGTCTTCAGAAAGATGTAGGACGTTGTTCTCTCTTGAGAGTAGAAAAGATAGTGAGGGAAGTGGGTGGAGTGCTGCGTGTAAATTCCAGAATTGAAACTATTAAGAACCAATTGAAAGTGTTGTTTTCATGTTGCAGTAGGCTGCCATGTAAATAGTTATTTAATAAAACGTTTTACCCTGTTACTTTGCTGGTGTGTTGTGTATCTTTATAATATTTGTCGTTATTTTGGGTGGGGTGGGCGGCGGAGCCGAGCTGTCTTGCAGCCATCATGGCGTCGAGCTCGGTTCCTCTCACTAGTTTCATATTTCTCATGAGGGGTTGTTCCTAATTTTTCTATTTTAGCGAGGTCAAAAAAAGATCTCATCAGTGGCCTACTGATTTTGCTCGATTCCTTTTGTTTTTTCTAACGATTTATATGTTATAGTTTGCTAGCACGATACAGCGGCTAGTCCGCATTTTATATATATGTCCTTTTTATTAGGGGTGTCCTCCGGTGGAGTCGGACGATCTACCTCTAATAAACGGTCCGGGTTGAACCAACTACCATCCTGATTTTGTATATCTTCTGAGCTGGATTTAAGCACACAATTGTTAAAGTATGAAACGTTTTATATTTCTAAAAAAAATACTAAGGTGTGTACATCCGGTAACGCACGAAAGTTTAAAAAGACATTCGGCTCCATTTACTGAAAAGTTTCATAAGAATAAAAAAGAAGTCTAGGTACAGTCTCTTTGACGTACTATAAGTTCTTTGAGGGGTGTATGAAGAAATTCAATAAGTTCAAATCGCAAGGTTTTTACGAAATATATAGGCCGGTGCGCGCACTCGGTCGCGCACGAAAGCCTGGAAATGCGATATCCATTTTATTGACAACTGTTGCCGAGAGTGCGCACACCGGGTCGCGCACGAAAGTTTAGTAAGGCTATTTTTATTTACAGACAAATTTTAATGTGTTTAAAAAAAGGCAAGGTACAGACTTTCGAATTCTGTATTGCTTTACAAGGAGTGTCTATGCGACTTGAACAGTGAAGAAAACTGCTTGTTTTCGAAAAAAATATTGCCAGAACTTTATTGCCAAAAGTATAGGTTGCATACACGACATTTTTCTGAATTAGCATTTTAAAAACCAATGAAATTCACAGAAAAAACCATAGGTTTTACACATGTTATAGTTAGGAAGTAGCATTTAAAAAACCTATGAAATTCACTGAAAAAACCATAGGTTTGACACATGTTATAGTTAGCTGGAAATTTTACTGACATAAAACCAATGAAATTCCACGTTATAGTTAGTTGGACTCACTATAACTTGCGCGTGCAATGCACTGCTGATGACGTCACATATTACATCACTCATGACATGGTCAGTGACATCACTCATGACATCACTGATGACACCATCCAGTGAATATGTGTCTTTCTGAAAAATAAATATTAGTGAGTAATGTTTAAATATTTAAATATATATATTAGTGTTTCACTTTGTGTATAAGTGGCTACATGTGTTGGTAAGTAGCTACATGCGTATGTATATGGGTTATTAGATGTTTCTCTTAGTATCATTATGAGTGTCTATATGGTTTGGTGGGGGTATTACTTAGCACATAGATGCATGAGTGACTGACTCTCTGTTTGTATGTGTTTTGAAGACAGCATATGTGCAGGAGTGTATGGGTGGATGAGTGTGTATATGTGTTTGTTAGTGAGTGAATGACTGTCTAACTAGTGTCTTTATCAGTAACGACATATGTTTTAATCTAGTATATGTGAATATTGATGTATATAAGTGAGTATATGTGAGAGTAAGAGATTGAAAGAGTTCCTGTTTAAATAAGTATGTGTTTCTATAAGTGATTGTTTAAGAGAATAAATATGTGTAATTTTCAATAGAAGTAAGGTGGAAGTGTGTGTATAACTCTATATTCAAATAAATGGATGTTCAATAGTTTATTTGCACGTGTGAGTATGTGTGTGAGTAACTTTTCGATGATTGTCGGTGTGTAACAGGATGTATAGGTGTATCACTTCATATGATGAGTGAGTATATATATGAGTGGATGTATATATAGATGGTGGAATTACTGAATTACTTGTTGTAACTGATATGGGTATCTGCATTTTTTTTTAAATTTCAGTTTCTATTTTTGAATATGTGTTTCAAGGCTTACATTACAGTGAAAGGAGGTCTGTCACTATGTCACAAGGATGGTGTCATCAGTGATGTCATGAGTGATGTCACTGGCCATGTCATGAGTGATGTAATATGTGACGTCATCAGCAGTGCATTGCACGCGCAAGTTATAGTGAGTCCAACTAACTATAACGTGGAATTTCATTGGTTTTATGTCAGTAAAATTTCCAGCTAACTATAACATGTGTCAAACCTATGGTTTTTTCAGTGAATTTCAGAGGTTTTTTAAATGCTACTTCCTAACTATAACGTGTGTAAAACCTATGGTTTTTTCTGTGAATATATATATATATATATATATATATCAATTCACGAATTCACACAGTGTTTCCTCATCCAAGGTTGTATGAAAAAAACACGAGTCCAAAGTTGCATCAAAGGGTTTATTTACGTGACTAGCAACAGAAAAATAACTCGATGCGTTTCGGGAAGCTTCCCTTGACGAGCAAGGGAAACTTCCCGAAACGCGTCGAGTTATTTTTCTGTTGCTAGTCATGTAAATAAACCCTTTGATGCAACTTTGGGCTCGTGTTTTTTCATACAACCTTGGATGAGAAAACACTGTGTGAATTCGTGAATTGATAAAAGGGCTCGCCACCCAGCACGAGCCCCTGTCGCAAAGAGGTTGAGTCAAGGCGGCGTTCGGCATCTGCAGAACCTAATGATTTGATATATATATATATAAATATAAATATATATATATATATTTATATTTATATATAGGAAATCTGCAACATTCTATTTGGAATAACTTTGGCGCCAGTTGACGAATCTTCGTGAAATTCTCAAAGAAGGTGGGGCGCTCCGCTCCTTCCCTGACAGTTTCGGGGTGACTCATGAAGCTGGAGCTGAGAAAAAAGGGCGTCATAAAACGTGTTTTCCCCATGCAATTTACCATAGGGACCTTTAAGTGAGGCTACAGCCCGAACTGCTGAACAGAATTACACCAAATTTGGCAAAAAGATACAGTTTGGTTCGCAGTTTACGCTTTTTGTTAAATGGTGTAAATCCGTGCAGTAGTTCCTGAGAAAATCAAAAGTAAAATCATAGATATTCCTATAGACAAATTACCATATGTGTATCCTCCCGAGCACGAGCTTTATGCTAATTGACTGTCAACACTCCAAACCAGGAAGTGTTGGCAGCCATATTGTACCTTGGTAGAACCGAGGCACAAGAAAACAGAAAAAGAAATGCGAAAAACAAGAAAAGGGGGCAGGGTAGAAACACCCTGACCCACTAGGCCTGCTTAGGGGGTCCCACAAGGACCCCCAAGGCCCCCCCAATTTCTTTTTTTAAATCCTGGGATGCGCATAGGGTACACGTACCCTGCCGATCCTAAAAAAAAACTAAACTCAGGCCCCCGTGCTTTAAAGTTAATTAGCCCCTGGGGGGCTAAATCCCGGGAGCTTTATAAAAATACACTGCCCCGGGGACCGCCACCCCCTGGGGCAAAGTATGTATTATAGCGGGGACACACTGCCCCCCCACCATCCCGGGGACCGCCACCCCTGTGGCTTTAATATGATGTATGCGGTGGCCTCACGGCCCCCAGCAGCCCCGGGGACCTCCAACCCCGGGGCTTATTTTTTTTTTTTATTAATAAAAAAACATGTGTGGGAGGCTTGAGCCCCCCCACACGCCCCGGGGTCCACCACCTCCCCGGGGCACTACATATTTAAATTGGGGGGTCCGTGACTAACCCCCCAGCCCCGGGGACCACCACCCCCAGGGCTTTCAAATATTGGGAGGGGGGCCACGTGGCCCCCCTCCTCGAGTCTTGTGGTGGCCCTGGGGACTGCCACCCCCTCAGGGCAGTACAAAAGGGGGTGGTGATGAACGGAGCATCTGAACCAATCAAACACTCACACCCAGTCAAAAGATCTGGGTTTAATACATCACCGTTCTTCAGCCCACTCTGGCACCCCAGTTCAGACATGGCCATATGCAAATCAGTCTGACCTTGTGCCTCATGGGAACAGTTCAGCCCAAACTGCCAAACCATGCCTTCTCTGGACCGGAAACAAGCTTCCTAGGACCGTTTTCCGGCATCTCAGCCATCTTCAGCCAGGCTTGCTTGAATCCAGTGGCAAAGTGAGCAGTTGCTCATTGCACCATCAGGATTCAAGAAAGCCGGGCCGATGACGGCTGTAATGCCAGAAACCGGTCCCCGGAAGCTTGTTTCCTTCCCAGTAAAAGAATTGGCTTGGTAGTTTGGTTTGCCCTGTTCCCATGATGCATTGGGACAGGTACAGACTAATTTGCTTGTAGCCAGGGTCTGAGCTGGGATGGTGCAGTGAGCTAAAAACGGTGATGGATCAAGCCTGATCTTTTGACTGGGTAGTAGTATTCTGCTTAATTCAGAAACTCTGTCCATCACCACCCCCTTTTCTGAATCGTTTTGTCCACCATAAGCGTGGAAGGGTATGCTCAGATGTGAGTCCCTTGCTCATTGCACTATCAGGATTCAAGCAAGCCGGGCCGATGACGGCTGTAATGCCAGAAACCGGTCCCCGGAAGCTTGTTTCCTTCCCAGTAAAAGAATTGGCTTGGTAGTTTGGTTTGCCCGGTTCCCATGATGCATTGGGACAGGTACAGACTAATTTGCATGTAGCCAGGTTCTGAGCTGGGATGGTGCAGTGAGCTAAAAACGGAGATGGATCAAGCCTGATCTTTTGACTGGGTAGTAGTATTCTGCTTAATTCAGAAACTCTGTCCATCACCACCCCCTTTTCTGAATCGTTTTGTCCACCATAAGCGTGGAAGGGTATGCTCAGATGTGAGTCCCTTGCTCATTGCACCATCAGGATTCAAGCAAGCCGGGCCTATGACGGCTTTAATGCCAGAAACCGGTCCCCGGAAGCTTGTTTCCTTCCCAGTAAAAGAATTGGCTTGGTAGTTTGGTTTGCCCTGTTCCCATGATGCATTGGGACAGGTACAGACTAATTTGCATGTAGCCAGGTTCTGAGCTGGGATGGTGCAGTGAGCTAAAAACGGTGATGGATCAAGCCTGATCTTTTGACTGGGTAGTAGTATTCTGCTTAATTCAGAAACTCTGTCCATCACCACCCCCTTTTCTGAATCGTTTTGTCCACCATAAGCGTGGAAGGGTATGCTCAGATGTGAGTCCCTTGCTCATTGCACCATCAGGATTCAAGCAAGCCGGGCCGATGACGGCTGTAATGCCAGAAACCGGTCCCCGGAAGCTTGTTTCCTTCCCAGTAAAAAAATTGGCTTGGTAGTTTGGTTTGCCCTGTTCCCATGATGCATTGGGACAGGTACAGACTAATTTGCATGTAGCCAGGTTCTGAGCTGGGATGGTGCAGTGAGCTAAAAACGGAGATGGATCAAGCCCTGATCTTTTGACTGGGTAGTAGTATTCTGCTTAATTCAGAAACTCTGTCCATCACCACCCCCTTTTCTGAATCGTTTTGTCCACCATAAGCGTGGAAGGGTATGCTCAGATGTGAGTCCCTTGCTCATTGCACCATCGGGATTCAAGCAAGCCGGGCCTATGACGGCTTTAATGCCAGAAACCGGTCCCCGGAAGCTTGTTTCCTTCCCAGTAAAAGAATTGGCTTGGTAGTTTGGTTTGCCCTGTTCCCATGATGCATTGGGACAGGTACAGACTAATTTGCATGTAGCCAGGTTCTGAGCTGGGATGGTGCAGTGAGCTAAAAACGGTGATGGATCAAGCCCTGATCTTTTGACTGGGTAGTAGTATTCTGCTTAATTCAGAAACTCTGTCCATCACCACCCCCTTTTCTGAATCGTTTTGTCCACCATAAGCGTGGAAGGGTATGCTCAGATGTGAGTCCCTTGCTCATTGCACCATCGGGATTCAAGCAAGCCGGGCCGATGACGGCTGTAATGCCAGAAACCGGTCCCCGGAAGCTTGTTTCCTTCCCAGTAAAAGAATTGGCTTGGTAGTTTGATTTGCCCTGTTCCCATGATGCATTGGGACAGGTACAGACTAATTTGCATGTAGACAGGTTCTGAGCTGGGATGGTGCAGTGAGCTAAAAACGGTGATGGATCAAGCCCTGATCTTTTGACTGGGTAGTAGTATTCTGCTTAATTCAGAAACTCTGTCCATCACCACCCCCTTTTCTGAATCGTTTTGTTCACCATAAGCGTGGAAGGGTATGCTCAGATGTGAGTCCCTTGCTCATTGCACCATCAGGATTCAAGAAAGCCGGGCCGATGACGGCTGTAATGCCAGAAACCGGTCCCCGGAAGCTTGTTTCCTTCCCAGTAAAAGAATTGGCTTGGTAGTTTGAATTTCCCTGTTCCCATGATGCATTGGGACAGGTACAGACTAATTTGCTTGTAGCCAGGTTCTGAGCTGGGATGGTGCAGTGAGCTAAAAACGGTGATGGATCAAGCCCTGATCTTTTGACTGGGTAGTAGTATTCTGCTTAATTCAGAAACTCTGTCCATCACCACCCCCTTTTCTGAATCGTTTTGTCCACCATAAGCGTGGAAGGGTATGCTCAGATGTGAGTCCCTTGCTCATTGCACCATCAGGATTCAAGCAAGCCGGGCCTATGACGGCTTTAATGCCAGAAACCGGTCCCCGGAAGCTTGTTTCCTTCCCAGTAAAAGAATTGGCTTGGTAGTTTGGTTTGCCCTGTTCCCATGATGCATTGGGACAGGTACAGACTAATTTGCATGTAGCCAGGTTCTGAGCTGGGATGGTGCAGTGAGCTAAAAACGGTGATGGATCAAGCCCTGATCTTTTGACTGGGTAGTAGTATTCTGCTTAATTCAGAAACTCTGTCCATCACCACCCCCTTTTCTGAATCGTTTTGTCCACCATAAGCGTGGAAGGGTATGCTCAGATGTGAGTCCCTTGCTCATTGCACCATCGGGATTCAAGCAAGCCGGGCCGATGACGGCTGTAATACCAGAAACCGGTCCCCGGAAGCTTGTTTCCTTCCCTGTAAAAGAATTGGCTTGGTAGTTTGGTTTGCCCTGTTCCCATGATGCATTGGGACAGGTACAGACTAATTTGCATGTAGCCAGGTTCTGAGCTGGGATGGTGCAGTGAGCTAAAAACGGTGATGGATCAAGCCCTGATCTTTTGACTGGGTAGTAGTATTCTGCTTAATTCAGAAACTCTGTCCATCACCACCCCCTTTTCTGAATCGTTTTGTTCACCATAAGCGTGGAAGGGTATGCTCAGATGTGAGTCCCTTGCTCATTGCACCATCAGGATTCAAGAAAGCCGGGCCGATGACGGCTGTAATGCCAGAAACCGGTCCCCGGAAGCTTGTTTCCTTCCCAGTAAAAGAATTGGCTTGGTAGTTTGGTTTTCCCTGTTCCCATGATGCATTGGGACAGGTACAGACTAATTTGCTTGTAGCCAGGTTCTGAGCTGGGATGGTGCAGTGAGCTAAAAACGGTGATGGATCAAGCCCTGATCTTTTGACTGGGTAGTAGTATTCTGCTTAATTCAGAAACTCTGTCCATCACCACCCCCTTTTCTGAATCGTTTTGTCCACCATAAGCGTGGAAGGGTATGCTCAGATGTGAGTCCCTTGCTCATTGCACCATCAGGATTCAAGCAAGCCGGGCCTATGACGGCTTTAATGCCAGAAACCGGTCCCCGGAAGCTTGTTTCCTTCCCAGTAAAAGAATTGGCTTGGTAGTTTGGTTTGCCCTGTTCCCATGATGCATTGGGACAGGTACAGACTAATTTGCATGTAGCCAGAATCTGAGCTGGGATGGTGCAGTGAGCTAAAAACGGTGATGGATCAAGCCCTGATCTTTTGACTGGGTAGTAGTATTCTGCTTAATTCAGAAACTCTGTCCATCACCACCCCCTTTTCTGAATCGTTTTGTCCACCATAAGCGTGGAAGGGTATGCTCAGATGTGAGTCCCTTGCTCATTGCACCATCGGGATTCAAGCAAGCCGGGCCGATGACGGCTGTAATACCAGAAACCGGTCCCCGGAAGCTTGTTTCCTTCCCTGTAAAAGAATTGGCTTGGTAGTTTGGTTTGCCCTGTTCCCATGATGCATTGGGACAGGTACAGACTAATTTGCATGTAGCCAGGTTCTGAGCTGGGATGGTGCAGTGAGCTAAAAACGGTGATGGATCAAGCCCTGATCTTTTGACTGGGTAGTAGTATTCTGCTTAATTCAGAAACTCTGTCCATCACCACCCCCTTTTCTGAATCGTTTTGTCCACCATAAGCGTGGAAGGGTATGCTCAGATGTGAGTCCCTTGCTCATTGCACCATCAGGATTCAAGCAAGCCGGGCCGATGACGGCTGTAATGCCAGAAACCGGTCCCCGGAAGCTTGTTTCCTTCCCAGTAAAAAAATTGGCCTGGTAGTTTGGTTTGCCCTGTTCCCATGATTATTGGGACAGGTACAGATTAATTTGTATGTAGCCAGGTTCTGAGCTGGGATGGTGCAGTGAGCTAAAAACGGTGATGGATCAAGCCCTGATCTTTTGACTGGGTAGTAGTATTCTGCTTAATTCAGAAACTCTGTCCATCACCACCCCCTTTTCTGAATCGTTTTGTCCACCATAAGCGTGGAAGGGTATGCTCAGATGTGAGTCCCTTGCTCAATACACCATCAGGATTCAAGCAAGCCGGGCCGATGACGGCTGTAATGCCAGAAACCGGTCCCCGGAAGCTTGTTTCCTTCCCAGTAAAAGAATTGGCTTGGTAGTTTGGTTTGCCCTGTTCCCATGATGCATTGGGACAGGTACAGACTAATTTGCATGTAGCCAGGTTCTGAGCTGGGATGGTGCAGTGAGCTAAAAACGGTGATGGATCAAGCCCTGATCTTTTGACTGGGTAGTAGTATTCTGCTTAATTCAGAAACTCTGTCCATCACCAACCCCTTTTCTGAATCGTTTTGTCCACCATAAGCTTGGAAGGGTATGCTCAGATGTGAGTCCCTTGCTCATTGCACCATCAGGATTCAAGCAAGCCGGGCCGATGGCGGCTGTAATGCCAGAAACCGGTCCCCGGAAGCTTGTTTCCTTCCCAGTAAAAAAATTGGCCTGGTAGTTTGGTTTGCCCTGTTCCCATGATTATTGGGACAGGTACAGATTAATTTGTATGTCGCCAGGTTCTGAGCTGGGATGGTGCAGTGAGCTAAAAACGGTGATGGATCAAGCCCTGATCTTTTGACTGGGTAGTAGTATTCTGCTTAATTCAGAAACTCTGTCCATCACCACCCCCTTTTCTGAATCGTTTTGTCCACCATAAGCGTGGAAGGGTATGCTCAGATGTGAGTCCCTTGCTCATTGCACCATCAGGATTCAAGCAAGCCGGGCCTATGACGGCTTTAATGCTAGAAACCGGTCCCCGGAAGCTTGTTTCCTTCCCAGTAAAAAAATTGGCTTGGTAGTTTGGTTTGCCCTGTTCCCATGATGCATTGGGACAGGTACAGACTAATTTGCATGTAGCCAGGTTCTGAGCTGGGATTGTGCAGTGAGCTAAAAACGGTGATGGATCAAGCCCTGATCTTTTGACTGGGTAGTAGTATTCTGCTTAATTCAGAAACTCTGTCCATCACCACCCCCTCACCCCCTTTTCTGAATCGACAAGTATACAATGTCATCAGCTTCGCTACGCCAACTACGTGTACTACGTGAAGTTCAAAGTATACTATGTGAAGCTACGTGTAGTGCTGCTATGCAAACTACGCCCAGGCCTAGTTAATAAGTGTCTTAATTGATGTTTTTTTTTGTAAATTGATTTTTTAACTGACTTATTAAGTGTATCTTAGTGAATGCATTTATTAGCGAGTAATGTTTAAATATGTGAATATCTGTATCAGTGTCTCACTTTGGCCCACATGCATCAAGCATTTTTGGAGTCGCAAACGGTGCGATTCCTTAAAATCAGCCGTTTGCGATTCCAAAAGTGCTGTTTGGGATGCATCATGCTATTTTAGAAATCGCAACTTTTTTGCGATTTCAAAAATTGCGATAGCATATAAGAAATCGCAATTTTGCGATTTCTTAAATGCTATTCATCATTTCCAAAAAATGTGCGATTTTTCAAATTGGAAGTGCAAATTACCACGAAGTTCAACCTCGTGGTAATTTGCGAAATTGTTTAAAAATGCACAAAAATGCATTTTTTAAACTGTTAAGTTACAGACACACATGTGTGTATGTAACTTCTACTGAAAAGTACATTTCATGGGTGCAGGGGGGGGGTCATTTAGACCCCCCTCTCCACCCTTGAAATGGATTGATGAATTGCGATTTCAAATTGCGAATTCCCATTCATTCGTATGGGCATTTTGGCCCATAGGAATTAATGGGAATTGCGAATTCGCAATTTGAAAATCGCATGTTTTATGCGATTCGGTAAAAATAGCGATTTTTACCGAATTGCATAAAAAATGAAAAAATAATCATGCATAGGCTTTTGCGATTTCTAAATTGCGAATCGCTATTTTTCGCAATTTTGAAATCGCAAAAGCCGATATTGATGCATGTGGGCCTTTGTGTATAAGTGTCTGCATGGGTTGGTGATTAGCTACATGAGTGTCTATATGGGTTATTAGTTGGTTTTTTGATTATCAGAATGAGTGTCTGTATGGTTTGGTGGGGGTATTACCTAGCGCACAGATGTATGAATGACTGACTCACTGTTTGTAGGTGTTTTGAAGACAGCATGTGTGCAGAACTGTATGGGTGGATGAGTGTGTGTATGGATGTGTTAGTGAGTAAATGACTGTCTCAATAGTATCTTTATGAGTAACTTCATATGTTTTAAACTAGTATATGTGAGTATTGATGTATATAAGTGATTATATGTGAGAGTGAGAGATTGGAAGAGTTCCTGTATAAATAAGTATGTGTTTCTATAAGTGATTGTTTAAGAGATTAAGTATGTGTTCGTTTCTGTAGAAGTAAATGTAGTGGTGTTTATAGATGTATATGTAAGTAAATGGATGTTTTATAGTTTATTTGCATGTGTGAGCATGTGTTTGAGTAACTTCATGGATGAGTGTCGGTGTGTAACAGGATGTATAGGTGTATGAGTACATATGATGGGTAAGTACAGGTATGAGTGACTATATAGAACTGTTGGTGAATGAGTGGATGTGTATGTAGAATTACTGAATAGGTTGTTATAACTGGTATTGGTATCTCCATTTTTTTAAACATTTTAGTTTCTATTTTCGAATGTGTGTATCAAAGGTTATATTAGGGTGAGAGGAGGTCTGCCACTCTTTCACAATGGTTTAGCATGAGTGAAATGTCCAGCTAACTATAACATGTGTGAAACCTATGGTTGTTTCAGTGAATTTCTAAGGTTTTTTAAATGCTAATTCCTAACTATATATATATATATATATATATATATTCACTGAAACAACCATAGGTGTCAGAGGTGTTACAGTTAGCTGGACATTTTACTCATGCTAAACCATAGAAATCCCAATGTTACA